>NC_047511.1:26354181-26356265 GCF_902827115.2 Pseudochaenichthys georgianus
GCAGTGTGTGTAGCAGTGTGTGTAGAAGTGTGTGTGTGTAGAAGTGTGTGTGTGTGTGTGTAGAAGTGTGTGTGTGTAGCAGTGTGTGTGTAGCAGTGTGTGTGTAGCAGTGTGTGTGTGTGTGTGTGTGTGTGTGTAGCAGTGTGTGTGTAGCAGTGTGATTGTAGCAGTGTGAGTAGCAGTGTGTGTAGGAGTGTGTGTAGCAGTGTGTGTGTGTGTGTGTAGCAGTGTGAGTAGCAGTGTGTGTGTGTAGCAGTGTGTGTGTGTATCAGTGTGTGTAGCAGTGTTTGTGTAGCAGTGTGTGTAGCAGTGTGTGTGTGTGTGTGTGTAGCAGTGTGTGTGTGTGTAGCAGTGTGTGTGTGTGGTGGCAGTGTGTGTGTAGCAGTGTGTGTGTGGCAGTGTGAGTAGCAGTGTGTGTGTAGCAGTGTGTGCGTAGCTGTGTGTGTGTGTAGCAGTGTGTGTGTAGCAGTGTGTGTGTGTAGCAGTGTGTGTAACAGTGTTTGTGTAGCAGTGTGTGTAGCAGTGTGTGTGTAGCAGTGTGTGTAGCATTGTGAGTAGCAGTGTGTGTAGCAGTGTGTGTGTAGCAGTGTGTGTGAGTAGCAGTGTGTCTGTAGCAGTGTGTGTGTAGCAGTGTGAGTAGCAGTGTGTGTGTGTAGCAGTGTGTGTAGAAGTGTGTGTGTAGCAGTGTGTGTGTAGCAGTGTGTGTAGCAGTGTGTGTGTAGCAGTGTGTGTAGCAGTGTGTGTGTGTAGCAGTGTGTGAGTAGCAGTGTGTGTAGCAGTGTGTGTGTGTAGCAAGCAGTGTGTGTGTGTGTGTGTGTGTGTGTGTGTGTGTGTGTGTAGCAGTGTGTGGGTGTAGCAGTGTCTGTAGCGGTGTGAGTAGCAGTGTGTGTAGCAGTGTGTGTGTGTGTAGCAGTGTGTGTAGCAGTGTGTGTAGAAGTGTGTGTGTAGCAGTGTGTGAGTAGCAGTGTGTGTGTAGCAGTGTGTGTAGCAGTGTGAGTAGCAGTGTGTGTAGCAGTGTGTGTAGCAGTGTTTGTGTAGCAGTGTTTGTGTAGCAGTGTGTGTAGCAGTGTGTGTAGCAGGGTGTGTGTGTGTGTAGCAGTGTATGTAGCAGTGTGTGTGTGTGTGTGTGTGTAGCAGTGTGTGTGTAGCAGGGTGTGAGTAGCAGTGTGTGTGTGTAGCAGTGTGTGTAGCAGTGTGTGTAGCAAGCAGTGTGTGTGTGTGTAGCAGTGTGTGAGTAGCAGTGTGTGTAGCAGTGTGAGTAGCAGTGTTAGTAGCAGTGTGTGTGTAGCAGTGTGTGTAACAGTGTGTGTAGAAGTGTGTGTGTGTAGCAGTGTGTGTGTGTTTAGCAGTGTATGTGTGTAGCAGTGTGTGTAGCAGTGTGTGTGTGTGTGTGTGTAGCAGTATGTGTGTAGCAGTGTGTGCAGCAGTGTGTGTGTGTGTAGAAGTGTGTGTGTAGCAGTGTGTAGCAGTGTGTGTAGCAGTGTGTGTAGCAGTGTGTGTAGAAGTGTGTGTGTAGAAGTGTGTGTGTGTGTGTAGCAGTGTGTGAGTAGCAGTGTGTGTGCAGCAGTGTGTGTGTGTAGAAGTGTGTGTGTAGCAGTGTGTGTGTGTGTGTGTGTGTGTGTGTGTGTGTGTGTGTGTGTGTGTGTGTGTGTGTGTAGAAGTGTGTGTGTGTGTGTGTGTGTGTAGCTGTGTGCGTGTAGCAGTGTGTGTAGAAGTGTGTGTGTGTGTGTGTGTGTAGAAGTGTGTGTGTGTAGCAGTGTGTGTGTGTGTGTGTGTGTGTGTGTGTGTGTGTAGCAGTGTGTGTGTAGCAGTGTGATTGTAGCAGTGTGAGTAGCAGTGTGTGTAGGAGTGTGTGTAGCAGTGTGTGTGTGAGTAGCAGTGTGTGTGTGTAGCAGTGTGTGTGTGTGTATCAGTGTGTGTAGCAGTGTTTGTGTAGCAGTGTGTGTGTAGCAGTGTGTGTAGCAGTGTGTGTGTGTGTGTGTGTGTGTGTGTGTGTGTGTGTGTGTAGCAGTGTGTGTGTGTGTAGCAGTGTGTGTGTGTAGCAGTGTGTGTGTGGCAGTGTGAGTAGCAGTGTGTGTGTAGCA